>NW_027203270.1:30907500-30920000 GCF_024711535.1 Dipodomys merriami | reverse complement strand
AAAAAAAAAGAAAGAAATTCAGAGGCTGAGAAGGGGGCTTAGTGGTAGAGTGCTTGCCTCATATGCATGAAGCCCTGGGTTCCATTCCTCAGTACCACATACACAGAAAAAGCTGGAAGTGGTGCTGTGGCTCAGTGGTAGAGTGCGAGTCTTGAACAAAAGAAGCTCTGGGACAATGCCCAGGTCCTGAGTTCAAGCCCCAGAACTGGCAAAAGAAAAGAAAATAGGAAAAAGAAAGGAGAAAAAAAAAATTCAGCTGGGCACCAGTGGCTCATGCCTGTAATTCTAATTACTCAGGAGGCTGAAATATGAGGATCAGGATCGTGCTTCAAAGCCAGCCCTTGCCTGTGAGACTCTTATCTCCAGTTAATCAGCAAAAAACCAGAAGTGCAGCTGTAGCTCAAAATGGTACAGCACTAGCCTTGAGCAAAGCAAAAGCACCTCAGAGACAGCACCCAGGCCACGACTTTGAGCCCCACAATCATTTTTTTTTTTCAGTCATAGGGGCTGAACTCTGGGCCTGGGTGCTGTCCCTCAGCTCTTCAGCTCAAGGCTAGTGCCCTACCACTTGAGCCATGGTGCCACTTCCAGCTTTTTTCCCTTATGTGGTTCTGAGGAATCAAACCCAGGACCTCATGCATGCTAGGCAAGCACTCTACCACTGAGCCACCTTCCCAGACGCCCCCCACCCCCAACCAATTTTTGAATAAAGAAACAAATTCAAGTCAGGTACCAGTGGTTCACATCTGTAATCCTCACTACTCAGAAGACTGAGACCTGTAAGAATTTCTTTTTTCTTTTTTGGTGTGTGCATGTGTGTTCACGTGTGTTGGTCCTAGCACAATACTGGTGGCATGACCCTCCAGTGCCTGGCACAAATCTCACAAATTTTGCTACCCAAGCTGGCTTCAAATCTCCATCCTCAGATCTCAGCCTCCTAAGTAGTTAGAATTATAGGTGTGAGCCACCAGCACCTGGCAAAAGGTATTTATTTTAAAGGAATTTCTGAATATATATGCTAGTCTTTTTTCTTTCTTTCCTTCCTTCCTTCCTTCCTTCCTTTCCTTCTTTCCTTCCTTCCTTCCTTCTTTCTTTCTTTCTTTCTTCTTTCTTTCTTTCTTCTTTCTTTCTTTCTTTTTTTTGCCAGTCCTGGGGCTTGAACTCAGGACCTGAGCACTGTCCCTGAGCTTCTTTTGTTCAAGGCTAGCACTCTACCACTTGAGCCACAATGCCACTTCCAGCCTTTTCTGTGTGTGTGGTACTGAGGAATGGAACCTAGGGCTTCATGCATGTGAGGCAAACATTCTACTACTAAGCCACATTCCCAGCCTTCCATTTCCAGTTTTTGAGTGATTACTTGGAGATAATAATCTCACAGGAACTTTTCTGCTTGGGCTGGCTTCAAACCACTATCCTTAGAACTCAGCCTCCTGAGTAGTTAGGATTACAGGTGTGAGCCACCAGCACCCAGAATGTACTTTCTTACTTTCTGAACTTATTTTTTTTCCCCAGTACTGGGGTTTTGACTCACGGCTTCATGCTTGCTTGGTTATTACTGTACAAGTTGAGGCACACCTCTAGCTCAGCTTTTTGTGGGTTATTTTGGAAGTGGAGTTTTGGATCCTTTTTTCCTGGGCTGACTTTGAGCCATGTTAATCTCTCTCTTAGCCTCTTAAGTAAGCTATGGGTGTCAGTCATTGGTACCTAGCAAGTTCCTGGATTAACAATTCACCGAATCTGGCAGCATTTTGTAATGTAGTTATTAGCAGGAATTGTTGTGTGTTGGAGAATAGGAATAAATGTTCAGTTCTTATCAGATAATTCTAAATGTTCTACATTGTTACCACTGCCCTGCTTATGTACTTCAGTCTGGCTAAAATGATAATTTCATGAGTTTGTCATCCTAAGTTGGACTATAATGAAGAAATGGACAGGAAAGATTCACAATGCAATTTATAAAGCCAATGTCAAAATAAGGAAATGAAGCAGTCACCCATATCCTGTCAGTGCGGCATGTCCCTTTCAGGTCAGACGAGGCTGTGTCTACTGCACCAGGCAGACCTCACACTCCATGCACTCAGTTTGTCTTGGGACTGACAGAGACTGGAAGGAAGCTAGAGCCATAGCCGGAGGAGGCTGAGCTCACCACTTCCCTGCCCAGGGCAGCAAAGTTCATGTCAACCTAGCTCTAGGCTCAACAGAAACCAGTTAGCTGAGATTTTCCTTCTGTTTTGGAAAGTAGCTCATAGCTCTTTATTTCTGAATACTTTATCACACCTCTTTTTTTTTTTTTGGTATATGAAACAAGTCAGTCTGACAGCAAAGAAGCATAGACTTAGCTGTTTGTATATGCATTAAAACTTTCAAAAATATTTGCACAGTGAAAATGTCCTGAAATAAAAAATGATAATATTCAACTACTCTTCCTACGAAATATGCATGTGGAACTAGTGGTATACAATTCAGTGGTAGAGTAATTGCCTGGCATATGCAAGGCTTGAGGTTCGATCTCCAGTACTGGGAGAGGAGGAGGAGGAGGAGGAGGAGGAGGAGGAGGAGGAGGAGGAGGAGGAGGAGGAGGAGGAGGAGGAGGAGGAGGAGGAGGAGGAGGAGGAGGAGGAGGAGGAGAAAAAAAGAGGAAGAAGAGGAAGAAGAAGAAGAAGAAGGAGAGGAGGAGGAGGAAGAGGAGGAAGAAGAGGAAGAGGAAGAGGAGGAGGAGGAAGAAGAAGAAGAAGAAGAAGAAGAAGAAGAAGAAGAAGAAGAAGAAGAAGAAGAAGAAGAAGAAGAAGAAGAAGAAGAAGAAGAAGAGGAAGAGGAAGAGGAAGAGGAAGAGGAAGAAGGAGAGGAAGAAGGAGAGGAGGAAGGAGAGGAGGAAGGAGAGGAAGAAGAGGAAGAAGAAGAAGAAGAAGAAGAAGAAGAAGAAGAAGAAGAAGAAGAAGAAGAAGAAGAAGAAGAAGAAGAAGAAGAGGAGGAGGAGGAGGAGGAGGAGGAGGAAGAGGAAGAGGAAGAGGAAGAAGAGGAGGAGGAAGAAGGTGGCCATGAAATGTTTAAACCTCTTAATTAACTTATACGCAAAACATCAAGATACTAATCAATAAATGTGCAGAATATGAAGAAATGATTGATCCAAGAATAAACATAGATCACAGAAAATACTTGTTTTCTACCTGTCAGTTTGAAATAGTAAACTGGGTGCCAGTGGCTCACGTCTGTAATTCTAGCTACTCAGGAGGCTAAAATATAGAGGATAGGGCCAGGAAGGTGGCTCAGTGGGAGAGTGTTTGCCTCTAATGCATGAGACTCTGGGTTTGATTCCCCAGTACCACATAAGCAGAAAAGGCTGGAAGTGACGCTGTGACTCAAGTGTTAGAGTGTTAGCCTTGAGCTGAAGAGCTGAGGGACAGTGCCCAGGCCCATAGTTCAAGCCCCAACCAAAAAAAAAAAAAAAAAAAAAAAAAGATAAAGAGGATCAAGGTTCACAGCCAGCACAGCAGAAATCTGTGAAACTCTATCTCCAATTACCAACAAAAAGCTGGGCTGGTCTTGAGGAAAAAAGCTGGCCCTGAGTTCAAACTCCAATATCAGGAAAAAAAAAAAAAAACTGAGCTGGAATAGTGACTTAAGTGTTAGAACACAAGCTGGGTAAGCTTAAGGTCTTGAATTCAAACCCTGGTATGGGGGGGGGGGGTAGGGGGGGAGGAAGTAACTTTGAAGTAACATTTTATTTTATTTTTAAATTTTCTTGTCGGTCGTGGGGTTTGAACTCTGTGGCTGCGCAATGTCTCTCAGCACTTCAACTCAGGGCGAGTGCTTTCCCACTTGAGCCACAGCACCACTTCCAGTTTCTGGTGGTTTATTGGAAATAAGAGTCTCGATCCTCAGATCTCACTCTCCTGAGTAGCTAGGATTACACGTGTGAGCCACTGGCGCCCCACCTGAAGTAGCATTTTATGTGTATCAAAATAATAACCAAAAAGGTTTAGTGAAATGTTGGATAAAAATTTTATATATATATATATATATGTAATTATATATATATATAATTTTTATCCAACATATATATGTGTGTGTGTGTGTGTGTGTATATATATATATATATATATACTATTTTTGGATAATTTAGTCAAGATTTTTTTTTTTTTTTTTGGGTCCAGTCATGGGGCCTGAACTCTGGGCCTGGGCGCTGTCCCTCAGCTCTTCAGCTCAAGGCTAGCGCTCTACCACTTGAGCCACAGCGCCACTTCCGGCTTTTTTCTTTTTTTTTCTTTTTTTTTTTTCTTTTTGGTTGGTCGTGGGGCTTGAACTCTGGGCCTGGGCGCTGTCCCTCAGCTCCTCAGCTCAAGGCCAGTGCTCTACCACTTGAGCTACAGTGCCACTTCCGGTTTTCTGGTGGTTTATTGGAGATAGGAGTCTCACGGTCTCTCCTGCCCGGGCTGGCTTTGAACTGTGATCCTCAGATCTCAGCCTCCTGAGTAGCTAGGATTACAGGGGTGAGCCACCAGTGCCCGGCTTCCGGCTTTTTTCTTTTTGCTTATGTGATGCTGAGGAATGGAACTCAGGGCCTCAGGCATGCAAGGCAAGCGCTCTACCACTGAGCCACCTTTCCAGCCCTAGTCAAGAATTTTAAGTTGCAACTAGCAGAAACCATTCAAATTTTATACATAATAACTATGAACTTTTAATATAATTATATAATACTACTCATTGTTTTCACAATACTAGTCTCACGTATATCATTTTATTCAACTAAATTAAAATTGGTAATCATCCATCGTTACAGTGATGGCGGGGAATTTCAACTTACCTGTGGCTCCTCTAAGACCCTTAGAGGCAAAAAGACAATCTTGGCTTCCCATCGCCATAATGCTAGACAATGCAGGCCCACCTTCCCATATGTGCACGCACATGCGTGTTCTAGAGTAGACAGTGTCCCAAATGGTTTCCAAATATCTCTGCCTCCAGGTGTCCACACAATTGAGCAGCCTGTTCTTTCACTGTCTGTGGCTAGCTCATACATAACATTTTTTTTTCTGAGACAAGTTAATAAAAGACATTGAGTTTACTCTTGGTGGCATTCCTAGATGATTTACTCTGTGGCAGTGAATTGGCAGGTCATGAATTGAGACCCAGGTAAGCAGGACCCACAGCCTCCAGCTAACAGGACGTGGATCTTAGTCCCTAAATCAAACCTTCCATGGGTTATACTTCCTTTCATTAAAATGTAGTTTCTGGGCTAGCACATAGCTCAGTGGCAATGCACTTGCCTAACAAGTGCAACCCCTTAGGTTTGATCCCCCCCCCCCAAAAAAAGCCTGTAATCCTAACTACTCAGGGGACTGAGATCTGAAGATCATAGTTCAAAGCCAGCCCAGACAGGAAAGTCCATGAAACTCTTATCTCGAATACTCAGGGCCTCATACCTGCTAGGCTAGTGAAAGTCCATGAAACTCTTATCTCGAATACTCAGGGCCTCATACCTGCTAGGCTAGTATTTTACCACTGAGCCATGCCCCCAGCCCTTAAAATACACTTGTGTTCACTAAATCAGTAGTTTATGTTAACATCTAGGAAGCTTATGATTGCTATTTTATTATGGTGCAAAAGAGTGAACCCAGGGCCTTCCTCATGGAACATAAGCACTCAACCATTGCTATACAGCCAGCTCTGTTATTTTCAGAGCCCAATGATACAATCTCATTATGCACAAGACCCCAGGGTCCATTCCTAGCACCACAAAAAATACATTGCATAAACGTATAATTTGTTAGTTGACTCTGAACTAATTATTTCAGCTTACCATCCTTTCTTCCTCCATTCCTTCCTTCCTTCCTCAATTCCCTTCCCTTTTCTTTCCTTTCTTCTTTCCTCTCTCCTTCTTTCCCTCCCTTTCTTTCTTTCCTTTCTTTCTTTGTATAAGGCTCGAACCCATGGATTCATACATGTAAGGCAGACACTCTACCACTAAGCTAAGCAATATACCCTCATTTACTATTTTAATCCATACATAAAATATTTTACCCCATGAAACTCTTTAAGAAGTATGATTTTAAGCCAGATGCCTATGGCTCACACCTATAATCCTAGCTATTCAGGAGGCTGAGATCTGAGGATGACAGCTCAAAGCCTGCTTGGGTAGGAAAGTTTGTGAGATTCTTATCTCCATAAAAAAACTACCAAAAAGCTAAGGGTAGAGTTGTGGCTCAAGTGGTAGAGCACTAGCCTTGAGAAAAAGAAAATCAGGGGACTGGCAAGATGGCTCAGTGGTAAAGTGCTTGCCTTACATGCATGAGGTCCTGGGTTCGATTCCTCAACACCACATACACAGAAAAAGGCAGAAGTGACACTGTGATTCACTCAAGTGGGAGAGTGCTAGCCTTAAGCAAAAGAAGCTCAGGGGCAGTGTTCAGGCCCTGAATTCAAGCCCCAGGGGAAGGAGGAGGAAGAAGAAAGAAGAAGAAGAAGAAGAAGAAAGAAGAAGAAGAAGAAGAAGAAGAAGAAGATCGAGTACTTGGAACCAAGTAGGATAATCCAATATTTGTTCTAAATAAGGAAAAGAGCTGGACAGGTGGCTCATGCCTGCAATCCAAGCTATTCCAAGGCTGAGCTCTGAGGATTGTGGCTGGAAGTCAGCTCCAGCAAGAAAAATCCTTGAGACTTGTGTGTGTGTGTGTGTGTGTGTGTGTGTGTGTGTGTGTGTGTGTGTGTGTGTGTGTGTGTGTGTGTGTGTGTGTGTGTGTGTGTGTGTGTGTGTGTGTGTCAGTCCTGGAGCTTGAACTCAGGACCTGAGCTTTTTTGCTCAAGGAAGGCTAGTACTCTAGCTCTTTAAGTCCACAGTTCCACTTCCTGTTTTCTGGTGGTTAACTGGAGAGAAAAGTCTCATAGCTATTCCTGCCCAAGCTGCCTTTAAACCAAGATTCTCCTGAGTAGCTAGGATTACTAGTGTGAGACAAGGATGCCCGGCCTCTGACATTCTTATCTCCAATTAAGCTTCAAAAAGGAGGGAAGTAGAGCTATGGCTCAAATTGTACAGCCTTGGCCTTAACGGGGAGAAGGGGAATAGCTGGGAATGTGGCTCATTGGTAGAGTGCTTGCCTAGCATGCATGAAGCCCTGGGTTCAATTCCTCAGTACCACATATACAGCTGGAAGTGGCACTGTGACTCAAGTTGTAGAGTATTAGCCTTGAGCAAAAGAAGCTCAGGGATAGTGCCCAGGCTCAGAGTTTGAGCCCCAGGACTGGCAAATAATATTAACAATCAAAATAAAATGTTTAATACTTCAGGGGGCTGGGAACATGGCTTAGTGTTAGAGTACTTACCTGGAATGCAGGAAGCCCTGAATTCAACTCCTCAGTACCACATAAAGAGAAAAGGTCAAAAGTGGAGCTGTGGCTCAAGTGGTAGAGTGCTAACCTTGAGCAAAAGAAGCTCAGGGACAATGCTCAGGCCCTGAGTTCAAGCCCCAGGACTAACAAAAAAAGAAAAAAACAAAACAAAAAAACCTTAGGGTTAGCAGGGTGCCAGTGCCAGTGGCGTTCACCTAACCCTACCTACTCAGGAGGCTGAGATCTGAGGATCACAGTTTGAAGCCAGCAGGGACAGAAATTTCTAGTCCATGAAACTCTTTTTTTTTTTTTTGCCAGTCCAGGGGATTGAACTTAGTGTCTGGGTGCTGTTCCTGCGCCTTTTTATTCAAAGCTAGCACTCTACCACTTGAGCCACAGTTCTACTTCTGGCTTTTTGGTGGAGGGTTGGGCATTGGTAGCTCTTACCAGTAATTCTAGCTACTCAGGAGGCTGAGATCTGAGGATCATGGTTTGAAGCCAGTTTGGGCAGGAAAGTCCATGAGACTTTTATCTCCAACTAACCACCAAAAGGCAGAAGTGAGTCATGGCTCAAGTAGTAGTGTGCTATCTTTGAGCACCCAAAAACCTCAGGGACTGCAAGCAAGCCCTCAGTTCAAGCTCTAGGACCAGTGCATGCACATGTGTGTGTGTGTGTGTGTGTGTGTGTGTGTGTGTCCTTTTTGTTTGTTTGTTTGTGTGTGTGTGTGTGTCCTTTTTGTTTGTTTATTTCTGGTTGCTCATAGAGCATGAACTCAGAGCCTTGGTATGGACCCTGAGCTGTTTTTTTTTTTTTTTTTTGTCAGTCCTGGGGCTTGAACTCAAGGCCTTGGCACTGTCCCTGAGCTTTTGCTCAAGGCTAGCACTCTACCACTGGAGCCATAGCGCCACTTCCACTTTTTCTGTTTATGTGGTACTGGGGAATCAAACCCAGGGCTTCATGCATAGTAGGCAAACATTCTATACCACTAAGCCACATTTCCAGCTGGACCCTGAGCTCTTTTTTTTGCTGGTTGTGGGGCCTGAACTCTGGGTCTGGGCGCTGTTCCTCACCTCTTAAGCTCAAGGCTAGCACTCTACCACTTGAGACACAGCACACTTATGGATTTTTTTTCTGCTTATGTGGTGCTGAGAAATCGAACCCAGGGCCTCATGCATGCAAAGCAAGCATGCTACTACTGAGCCACCTTCCCAGCCCATGGACCCTGAGCTCTTTTGCTCAAGGCTAGTGCTGTATCACTTTGAGCCACAGCTCCACTTCAGGTTTTCTGGTGGTTAATTAGAGATAAGTCTCACAGACTTTCCTGCCTGGGCTGGCTTTGAACTGTGGTCCTCAGATCTCAGCCTCCTGAGTAGATAGGAGCTACAGGCATGAGCAACAAGCACCTGGCTCTGTGCTTTTTTTTTTTTTTTTTTTTTTTTGCCAGTTCCGGGGCTTGAACTCAGGTCCTGAGCACTGTCCCTGAGCTTCTTTTGCTCAAGGCTAGCACTCTACCACTTGAGCCACAGTGCTACTTCCAGCCTTTCTGTTTACATGGTACTGAGGAATCGAACCCAGGGCTTCATGCATTCTATGTAAGCATTCTATCAATAAGTCACATTCCCAGCCCCAAAACAATCTGTTTTATTATTATTTTTTTTTTTTGTCGGTCGTGGGGCTTGAACTCTGGGCCTGAGCGCTGTCCCTCAGCTCTTCAGCTCAAGGCGAGCACTCTACCACTTGAGCTACAGCGCCACTTCCGGTTTTCTGGTGGTTTATTGGAGATAGGAGTCTCACGGTCTCTCCTGCCCGGGCTGGCTTTGAACCGCGATCCTCAGATCTCAGCCTCCTGAGTAGCTAGGATTACAGGCGTGAGCCACCAGCGCCCGGCCTGTTTTATTTATTTTTGTGCATGTGGTACCAAGCAATTGGACCCAGGGCCTGATTAGCCATAAAACAGCAATCTTGGGGCTGGAAGGTGGCTCAGTGGTAGAGCACTTGCCTCGCATGCCTAGGGCCCTGGGTTCGATTCCTCAGCACCACATAAGCCAAAAGAAAAAAGCAGGAAGTGGTGCTGTGGCTCAAGTGGTAGAGCGCTAGCCTTGAACTTAAGAGCTGAGGCACAGCGCCCAGGCCCAGAGTTCAGGCCCCACGACCAGACCTCAAAAAAAAAAACAAAAAAAAAACAAAAAAAAAAAAAAACAGCAATCTTCAGCTAGGTGCTGGTGGCTAATGCACATAATCCTAGTTACTGTAACCCTATGTAATCCTAGCTGATATCTGAGGATCATAGGTCAAAGACTGCTCAGGATGGAAAGTCCATTAGATTTTTAGCTCTAATTCACCACCAGGAAACCAGAAGTGGTGCTATGGCTTAAAGGGGTACAGCACTAACATTGAGCAAAAGAGCTCAAGGATAGCACCCAGCTCCTGAATTCAAGCCCGACTGGCCCCCAACCCCCTCAAAAAAGAAACTGCAGGGCTGGGAAGGTGGCTCAGCAGTAGAGTGGTTGCCTTGCATGCTTGAGGCCCTGGGTTCGATTCCTCAGCTCTACATAAGCAGAAAAAGCCAGAAGTGGTGCTATGGTTCCAGTGGTAGAGAGCTAGCCTTGAGCTGAAGGGCTGAGGGACAGCGCCCAAGCCCAGAGTTCAGGCCCATGACCAACCAAAAAATAAATAAATAATTTATTTATTTTCAAAGTCTTGTTAAATTGCCAAGCTGCCCCTGACCTTCTACCAAATAGCTAGGATTACAGGTGTTTACCCACTATATCCAGCTGTTCCAGAGGGTTTTGGGGGGGTTTTGGGGGGGAGGGGGGTGTGGTCATTTTTTTTTTGTTTTGTGGGGAGTGTTTTGTTTTTTGTTTTTTGTTTTTTGTTTTTTGTTATGTTGGTTATGTTTTTTGGTTGTGGGGCTTGAGCTGTGGGCCTGGACACTGTCCTTGAACTCTTCAGCTCACAGTGAGCACTCTACCACTTGAGCCACAGTGCCACTTCCTATTTCCTATTTTCTGGTGGCTTATTGGAGATAAGAGTCTCACAGACTTTCCTGCCATTTTGTTTTTTTTTTTTTTTTTGAGTAGTTAATTGGAGATGAGTTTCATGGGAGACTTTTCTGCCCTGATTGGTTTCCAACAGTAATCCTCAGATCTCAGCCTCCAATCCAGAGTTTTAAAAGATGAGAGGAGAGAGAGAGAGAGAGAGAGAGAGAGAGAGAGAGAGAGAGAGAGAGAGAGAGAGAGAGAGAAATTGCTAGGTATGGATGGCTCATGCCTATAATCCTGCTACTTAGAGGAGACTGAGACCTGAGAATCTCAGAAGCCAACCACCTCAGTAAAGTCTGTGAGACTATTACCTCCAATTAACCACCAAAGAGCTCCAAGTGGAGCTGTGACTCAAGTGGTAGAGCAAGAGAAGCTTAGGGACAGTGTCCAGGCCCTAAGTTCAAGAGCCCCAGGATTCACAAAAAGAGGAAAAAGAAGAAGAAGGAGGAGGAGGAGAAGAGGAAGGGATGGAGGGAAGAAGGAAGGAAGGAAGGAGGGAGGGAAGGAAGGAAGGAAGGAAGGAAGGAAGGAAGGTCAGTAATATGTTTTTAATCCTTAAAGCTTATTTTATTTTTTGGTGCCAGTCCTGGGGTTTGAACTCAGGGCCTGGGCACTGTCCCTGAGCTTCTTTTGCTCCAGGCTAGCACTCTACCACCTGAGCCACAGCTCTACTTGAAGCTTTTCCGTTTATATGGTACTGAGGAATGGAACCCAGGGCTTCCTGTATGCTAGGCAAGCACTCTACCTACCACTCAGTCACCTTCCTAGCCCCTCTGAAAAGAAGGCAAAAATTAAACTTGCAATTTGGACTTTTGTTGTTGTTGTTGTTGTTGTTGATATTATGGTAACTCTTACAGGCAGGCTGGGGGAAGGGGATGTGGTGGGAGAAAGGGACCAGGGGAGGGAACCGAGAAGAGGGACCTAACTACCAAGCAGCTGGATGTGAAAAGCAAGTTTCCAAAATCCCCAGGCTGTGCGCGCTGGCTGCTTTTAGTGGCCCCCAAACCTGGCCGCTCCCCGCGCTCCAGTTTTTGTAACAGGGCGGGACGGGCAGGGGTGGGAGCGGGGGAAGGGGAGGGCGGTCATGGAGTCCCCACTCGGGTCACCAGCCGCCACTGGGGTCTGCCCGCGCACATCCTGCCCACAAGCGCCCACCCACTTGCTCTGCCCTGGGGACATCGGGAACACTCACTCGTTGGAAATCATCCCGAATCGCACGGCCCGCGATGGCCGGAGGCTCTAGGGGCCAGGCAGACCCCCCGCAGACCGCCCAGCGCCGGGGCCACACGGATAGGTTGTCCTCGAGTCCCGCAGGTGGAGGAAGCTGTCCGAGCTTGGGGCGACGCCCGCCTTTGTGTCCTCCCTCCACCACCCCCCCACCTCCCATCCCCGCCCAAGACCTGGGCCAGGCGGGCCCAGCATCTCGGGTCCAATGGATTTTGCGCACACGCGGCCCGTCAGTGCCCCGGGAACTCCCAGAAGGCGACTGGGTGACACCGAACCTGGAGTGTGGTACTTACTAGGTAAGTGGTGAGCTCAGACCCAAATGCTTTATTTACGTGGGGCCTTTATTTCACAGTCCCAAGTTTGAGTCCCACTTTTCAGATCAGAAAGCAAGGCGCAGGGATTCAGATTACCTGGGATTCAAATCAAATCTGGAGGATCGAGTGAGCGTTACTCCCCTCCTCCCCCTTGGATTCAGCTCAGAATCAAACCCGCTCTGTTGTCCCCAGGCTGGCATGGTTCCGCCGCCTGATTGCTTCCAGTGGACCACCCAGCCCCCAGTCTCCACGACTGGAGACCCGGTGGGTTCTGGATTCAGCTGATGGAATGAGAATGGGGCTGGGCAGAGAGCAAGGCCAGATCCATCTCCTTCCCACCAGGAAAAAAAAACAACAGCAGGACCACGCCTCTCCCCGCCCCAAACCCCAGCCCTTACCCCGCCGTCTGCCCCCGTCCAGCTCCAGGCAGCCGCTCTGTGAGGTTAACCTGGGCGCACACTGTGCCCGCTCCCTCAACTCCGGTGTTTCTCTCCTGAAGCACCTGCTCTCTCCTGACCCACCTGCTTCTCTGGCGCCGCTCTTTCCCTCACTTGGACCTCTATTTCCTGCTCAGGCTTTTTTCTCTACAGAGAA